>NC_056726.1:1940588841-1940633841 GCF_019279795.1 Protopterus annectens
TGTTACCCTACAAACTTGCATGTTACTGCATTTCTATGTGAATATGGGTGTGGAGGGCACACCTGTCAACAGTACACATTTGCACGGAGTGTGCTGATATTGGCTTTACATTTTGGTTCCATTTAGCATACTATTGTGTGCTGTCTTGGAGAATAGAGGCGTATTACTAGAGATCACAGGTTAGATTATAATGCCATACAATTGAGTTTCAGACTTCTTACCCTTCAGAGAGTCTTACTGCAACTGCAAGGCCTGCGGTGATATCACTGTGTAAGTCTGTAGGGGGGTATTCCATCATTGTCACCATCTGTGTGCCTTTGCCAGACATCCTTTTATGGTTTTCTATGTCTGACTTGCTGTGTGAGTCTGGGAGTGAGTATGGGATCCCCACAGTGACATCCATGCATGTGACCTATGCCCCCCTTAGTTGGCCCCCCACATATACTGCAATGGAATTTATCACCTTAAATGATACTGCATAGTGTGGGGAAGCCAGTACTATGTAGACATTTACTGATGTCCCACATAGCTGTCAATTGTCTGCTGCCTTCCCAGTAGGCCACCCCATTCCCTTGCATGCATGCAGCATTTCCATAGATATGCTACCAAAACATAGTAATTCATTAATTTATTGTTAAGAAGACTGACTTACCTTGTGCCTGTGGCAGTTGTGAGGACGGTGCTTGAGGGCTGCCTATGTTGGATGCACACAGTAAACTGCCTTTACATGCAATGTGACGTGTGTGTCATCCATTTTATTGTGTGTGTAAGTCAGAGAGAGGTGTCAGTCCCAGGATCCCTACAGTGTCAGTGTGTATGCTATGCATTGCCTCTTTGCCAAGGCCTGGGCATACTGGGCACTCCTCCATCTCCCCAAGGGAGCAGGCTTAGGGGCTTCCTCTTCTGAGTCCCTCTGTGCCTGTGGGGACCTTGGCAATGGTGGGGGGCTGTGTGGCCCTTCCCCGTGCTGTTCCTGCTGGAGCTATTTCTGCAGGATCATATTGTGTAGCATGGCATATACTATGAGCAAGTGTGCACATGTGGCTGGAGAGTACTGCAAGGTTCCACCAGATATGTCAAGGCAGTGGAACTGTGACTTGAGCATCCCAAACACATGCTCTGTTATGATCCTGGTTTGTGTGTGCACCTCATTATGGTGTTCTTGTGTGTGTGTGTGTGTGTGTGTGTGTGTGTGTGTGTGTGTGTGTGTGTGTGTGTGTGTATTTCTGATGGGTGTCATCATCTACAGCTCCAGTGCATAGCCAGCATCCCCCACCAGCTGGCCATATGGGATGTCCCCTCTGGCAAATGCCTGGTACAGCTGTGATGAATGCCAAATGTGGGAGTTGTGATAGCTTCCAGAGCTGCCAGCACACACATTCATGATAATGCCCTGGGCATTGCACATGACCTGGCAGTTGATGGAGGGGAGCCCTTGTGGTTTATGTAGACCCTACCCTGTTCACCGGGTGGTGCTTTGACATGGATGTGCATGCAGTCCATCACACCCAGTACATCTAGGTATTCTGCTACAGGGTGGAAGAGATGCATATTGCTGGTCCTGTCCTCGTGGGTGTTGGTGAAGTAAATGTTCTCACCAGCATGTAGTAGGATGGCATCCAGGAACTGGTGGAGTACCCTGGATGCAGATGCCTGTGAGACCCCCATGATGTCCCTTGTAGGTCTTTGGAAAGTACCTGGAGCTAGTATTCTTAAGGCTACACATACCTTGGTATCCACTGGGAAGGGTTCCCCTCTGTTGGCTGTGGGTCTGAGTTTAGGCTGGCACAGCTCAATGATTTACTGCAGTATGTCTCTGTCTACCCTGTAGTGCTCTGCTATCTCCAGATCATGTAGCCCCTGGTAAGTTACCCTGTGTCTGAACACTCTTCTCCTCCTCGGTCTGTGGCGGTTGTCAGCATTATCCTCCTCACCATCCTCAGCCTCTCGCACATACTGATGGATCAAAGCAATGGTAACTCCTAACATGTTTTCGGTTAAAAGTCCCCCACATGTGTACACCAATGTTGCAGAGTTTGTAGTAAAAACCAGGCTGTAAAGTGTTTGCATAGTTTATATTGTTGTGCTGCAGATGCTGCCTGTATGATTGGCTGACTATGATGCATTTCACCTGCTAGCCATGTTATTTGTACTTGATTGCTTTTATTCTGCTATTTTCCTTTTTTTTTTATTTTTTTCCCCTTCCCATTTCCACCCCTATTAAGCCCTGAGGCATGCTGCACAAACCCAGTGCCCAGATGTAAACAACCCTGCTATTCCGGGGTTTTTCTTTTTTGGTTTTAGACCCATTGCGTGCCATGCAAACCCATTTAGCTAATGTAAACACTGAGAAATGGCCCTCTCTGGATGTGAACATGCTCTTCTTTTCATGGAATGTCAGTACAGCCTCAGACACACACTCTTGCATAGCTGTGCTTAGCTAAGTTTATCTGGGAGCTGTGGAGCTCCAATGTGCTTACACCAAGCATGACACCCCCCCCCCCCCCTTTTCATGTCTGCTGCTCCTCCTGCTTTCACTACTGCCTTATAGCACCTACACGTTTAGGTGCAGTTTGGCACTTAGATTCTTTTTGTGATTTAGTAAATTTCCCTCATTAGCATACCCCACTGTCATAATCCCTAGTTACTGCACTACACCAGAGCCTTTCCCCTTAGCAACCACTGTTTCTTGGTATTGTTTTGATTCTGCATGCCATAGACTACAATGGCCAAATGCAGATTTCCCTTCAAATTGTGTTTTCACATCTTTTTTTTTTTTTTTAATTTCTACACGATCCAGTTTGCGATCAGCTAAAATTTAAACACTTTTCCATGCCAATGGCCATATATTTGGCCATTGGCATGCCTAAAGATTATAATACATGCTTTTATTTGAGCTGTCATGCCTCCGTTTTGAATTTTGCAGAAATGTATTCGGCTAGTAGCCGAATACATTTCTGTCCATAACACTATTCCTGCATGGATGCCTGCCTTCTTCTTGAATCTCTAATTCACCTCATTTGCATGGTTTTCACCAGCAAATGAGGTAATTAGCATTATTAGTAGTGTCAGTGCAGGAATAGTGCCACCAAGCTCGTGCACATCCCCAGGTTTGTTTATTGGATCGCACAGCAGACATATTTCGTGCAATAGTGTTTACACTATTCTTGCACTCCATGTAAACATTATTGAATCCCAGGGAATGTGTTTTGGGGACTGTTGATGATTTTCTTTTTTTAACATAATACAATGGCAGAGTCAACCAGATGCTAGTGGACTATATGTTTTCAGGGCTGTTGATGACTGTTTTTTTTAATATAATATATTGGCAGTAGTCAGAGATACTAGGTATGCAGTGTGTTCTGGGGGCCATTTGTGGATGATATCTGTGTTTTTTAAACCTAATATATTTTTGCAGGTTTAGTCAACATAAATTAGGGCAGTTTGTCAGTGTTTTGTTGTTGAAACAAACTCTACTTTTACATGAGTAAAGTGTGCATAGGTGAACTGAAGTAAGATCATGTGCAAGTTCTTGGCTATATGATGTGAAAGAAATACAGTAAAGTAGCTGTGGTCTTTTATTTTCATTATTTTAAACCTTGCAGGCTCAAAACAGATTCTCAGGGTAGGCAGTTGGGAGTTGGGATGGGAGCAATGCCTATGTTTGAAATGAATGACTGCAGTTCTGGGCTGCTTTGCAAGAGTGATGTGCATTTGAATGAAGTAAGACTGACCACAAGCTCTGAAATCTGAGTATTGTTTATGTGAAAAAAAAGAATACTTACTGTAATGACAGTGTCATCTTTTTTTTTTTAACCTCACAAGATCAAATCAGATACTGCGGGTGGGGTAGGCAAAGGAAATCGGGGCTATGTGTGAATGAAACAAATGGCCATACCGTTTACTGTTGTAATTCCAGCTTTGCAAAACTGTGATACTCTTCTGTCTGTACTGTAAGATGAATGTAAAATAATTAGCAAGTTTATGAGTAATTCTTAATGTATGCTATTCCATATCTATTCATTTCATGTATATACTGCATTTTTGTTTAAAAAGTTTTCTAACATGTTGGAGCTTTTCTCCCTGGACATATGCTGACATTTTTTTTCCCCAACTAAATCCAGTTGCAGAAATCTGGGTAAACAAAAGTAAAATAAATAAAATGAAATGTGTACTTGGCTGGCACACACAATCTGTGACTAATGTTTCTGTCAACAAAATGATAGTAATGCAAATATGCAACTCAACTGTTACTACTACAGGTAAAAATCACATACTTTAGTTAGATAATGGGGGTGTTTGTGAATGAAATTAGTTGACTGGCCTTTCTTGTTTATTGTTGTGATTGTGGCTTTGCAAGATTAATGTATATTTGGGTAAAGTCAGCTGTCATACAAGCCTGTGACTACAGTTTCATTACAACAGAGTAAATTAATGCAATTGTTGCTATTTTTGTTTTAATCCTAGCATGGTCAAAGCAGGTGCTTTATGTCAGTAATTGATATAATGGCTGTTTCTAGATGAAATGTTTGGCACTGTAGCTTTGGTGTAATAATTCTGCCTTTGCAGGACTAATGTGTACTTGGCTGGAATAAGATAGAACTCAAACTCTGACTATTTGCATGCATCAATTTATTACAGTGATGAAAACATTATTACTAATATTGGCAAGGCCAAGCCGCCTTTTTAGGTAGGTAAAGGGTGGGGGTGGTGTTTGTAAATGAAATGAGTGGTCATGCTATTTACTGTTATAATTCTGCCTTTGTAAGACTGCTGTGCATTCAGGTGCAGTGAGGTGGGTGAGTACTAGTGCTGACCTTTAGCTAATGTTTAAGTGAAGGCAATACAGTAATGTTACTGCTGTCTTTCTTTATTCATTTTTTTAACTTTCTAGGTTCAAACCAGGCACTTCAGGTAGGCAATTGGGATTGGGGGTTTGTGAACCCCACCCAGTTTGGGTTTGTGAAGGGCCGATCTTGTCTCCTAAACATGATTGACTTCTTTGAATCAGTCTCCAGAGCCATGGACAAGTGTAAGGTGGTCCACACAGCCTATCTAGACCTTGCCAAGGCCTTTGACACCATCCCCCACTCTGGAATCATAGATAAACTTACTAAGTTGGGCATTAATCCCTATGTCACCCAATGGGTTGCTAAATGGCTTACTGATAGAACCCACACTGTAAAAGTAGCCAACTCCAAATCCAGCTCCAGACAAGTGACAAGTGGAGTACCTCAGGGTTCAGTCCTGGGGCCGCTCTTGTTTGGCATCTACTTCTCTGAAGTACAGGTCAACACTAAGGGACTCTGGCTAACAAAGTTTGCAGATGACTGCAAACTGGGAGCCATTATTGAATCCCAAATGATGTGGATACTCTACAAAAGGGCCTTACAGAAACAGATGCTTGGTGCCAGAGCCATGGGCTCAAGCTCAATGCCAAGAAATGTATTGTTATCCCCTTTGGGAAAAACATGTATCCATGAATTACCATATAGGTGGCAGTACACTAAACACAGAAAGTGTAATAAGAGACTTAGGGACACAGGTGGACAGTGGTCTCACCTTCGATAACCACATCGCCACAACAGTCAGGAAATCCTTCTATGTGGCACACCTCATCATGAAGGGCTTTTCATCCAGAAAAAAGGAGGTCATTGTCCCACTGTACTCATCCCTCATTAGACCCATTATAGAATACAACGCCCCATTTGGTATGTACCTCTCAAGACATCTGCAACAACTGGAAAGGCCTCAGAAATACCTCACTAAAAGAATCACAGGCCTAAAGCAGATGCCCTCATGACCGCCTTAAAAAACTCCAGCTATACTCTATCGCATATCGTCTACTCAGAGGCAATCTCTGCTTAACATACAAAGCCATGTCAAACCCAGAGCTGTTGGACATGCTACACTTAAAGAAATCCCAATCCCTCAGAGCTACACGCTCCAGGGATCTAAACCTTGTCATCACAATAAACAAAACATGCTGGAGGGATAGGTTCCTGACCCAGAGACTCCTCAGACTCTGGAATAGATTGCCCATACATGTCAAGCAGAGTGCCTCTTTGGACCTCTTCAAGAGGAACCTTGACGATTGGATGGGAGAAAGGAAATTCACCCCAGGGATCATGTCAGTCGCCCTGCTAGACAGGGGTCCAGGAAAGTAAATAATGTGGGAAGAAATAGCCAGGGAATTGTTATGGCTAGGCTTGTATAGGCCCTAGGGCTGATAGCCTAGTACCAACCTATGAACCTATGAACCTATGGCAGTGTGAGAGTGAAATGATTGACCATTTACTGTTGTAATTCTGGCTTGCAAAACTAATGTGCATGGGGGCAAGCATACAGATTGTGCTTACTGTTTCTCTTCTTCTTCTTCTTTGGGCTTTTTCCCGGTTAGGGGTCACCACAGCGGAACACCTGTCTGCTCATGATTGGCAGTAGAGTTTTACAGTGTCGAGATGCCAGCCCGGCACCCAACCTTCCACAGAAGGCACACACACACACATGCACTCACACCTAGGGCCAATTTAGAGTGTCTGTTTCTGTGCAGCAAATACTAAATTAACACAAAGCTATTATTATTTTAATGCTTGAAGGATCAAAGCAAAAACTGTAATGGGCAATGAAATATCTGGCCTTCTTTTATTCTTTAAATTCTAGCTTTGAAAGACTAATGCGTATTTGAGAGAAGCAAGATGGAATGCAATTTGTGACAGCGTATGCCTTAAAAATACATTAAAAAAAGTATTATTATTTTTTTTAATCCTGGCAAGACCAAGCCCAATACTTTAGGTAGGTTGTGTGCATGGGGGGCTGTTAATGAAATGAGTATTGTACGTTAAGCTGTACTTAAAATGTAAACAATGGTAGCACTTAATAATTTCTGTAATATGTTTATTTCAGAGTTACAACCACCACAATACTAGAATGAGTGAGCAGACTGTTACAATGGCCAATCTAAAATCTATTAATATTAGAGACTTGACTGTTGATGAAAAGTTAAGAATCAAAAGGACTGGAAGACCCACGCCTGATCTCAAAATTGAGTCTCAAGGTAAAGTAGGTTAAGAACACACACAGCTTAAGCAGTTCAGTCTATGACGAGTACATCTGGATCTGTGGGTGTGTGGATACAAACAGTTTATACTGCTGCCTGGACATCAAAAGGTGTTAATGACCTGAAGAGAATGGTAAAATAGGTTAGAAAGCATGAACAGTCTGCTAAACATTTTGACAATCAAATGAGTCTAGCAATGTTGGGAACTGTGGATATTAGGTCTCAGTTAAGTACTGGATATCAATTATCAGTGAAAAGACGCAACAAGAAAGTGAAAGAAAACTATCATGTTTTACCATTTTTAATTGACTGCATCAGCTGTGTGTTGAAGAAAGAATAGCTTTAAGAGGCTATGATGAATCAGAAGACTCACTGAGTGCTGGAATGTTTAGCAGACTGGAAGACTTCACCTGCAGGGTTGATCAGAAGTTGGCTGAACACATAAAAACTTCAACTGTTTATAAAGGAACATCAAAAAACATTCAGAATTTACTCTTGGACTGCATGCTAACAGTATGCAGAGAATAAATAAAATAAAAAAAACATTAGTACTGAAAAATTAGTAGCAGTTATTGCAGATGAAATCACTGATGTTGCAGGACTGTGGCAAATTGCTATTGTATTCCATTATGTTGTCAATGGCCAGATGCCAGAATGTTTTTGGGGATATTTTATACCACCTGGGCAAACTACATAGCATATTGCTGGTTGGATAAGTGAACAGTTGAAGGAAGTAATGGGAGACCAGCATGAAAAAGTGACTGCTCAGAGTTATGATGGTGCATCTGCTATGAATGGAGTTCAGCATGGATTCTAGGCCATCATAAGACAGGAATTCAGATATGCTTATTATGTACACTGCTATGCCCACCAACTTAATCTGGTAATACAAAGATCCAAACTACTAATACTGAAGCAAGGAACTTTTTTTAAGTCTTTGTGGAATTTCATCCTTTTTCTCATATTCAGTTCAAAGACAAGCTGCTCTGGACAATATAGTAGCATGACACATGCCACTAATAACTAGAACATGGTGGAATTTTATCTGTATAGAAAGTAAATGGGCTACTGTGAATACCTGAATACTTGAAGATGATGAATTTGAGCTTTGGCTGTTTTCCATTGTATAATGCCCTATGTTGACATTCTGTACAGGCAACTTCATTGTTGTACCACAGATACAACCACAGTTGATAAGGATGTACATATATTTTTGAATGCAATTGACAGTATCAGATCATATATCAACAGCACTATAGAATAGTACCTAGAGACAGAGAACATCCTGGCAAGATATAGATGAGGAACATCAAGAGCTCAACTATTGCATAACATAGTATTGACTGCGGCAAAGGAAATATGTGATGTCATAAAGTTCCAGGCAACATCATGATTTTTACACACTGGGCATCTTCTGGCTTCTCAACTGTTACTACCTGAAAGCTTTTCAACATAGAAAAAGAGAGTTTACAGAAAATCTCTTCACAGCAACAATAGAAAACTATATTTTCTTGTTGTAGGGATGACTTAGAACAGAACTTGGAGTGATGCATTGCTCTAAAGACTTTGCAGCAAGTGGTAGTGCAGTCAAGATGTTAAAATTCTTGGTAGACAACTCATTAACCAGTATATTTTCAGAGATGTACAATGTGTTGTTGATTATAGCTGTGATTATGTCAGGTAGTGCCAGCTATGCAGAGAGTAGGGCAGTGCATGTGTAACATATGCCAGCATAACCAGCTGGAGTTTTGTAAAGAATTGTATGCCACTTAAATATCAAACTGATTTATACAGATGCTTATGTTATAAATGTATTTGCAAAGCTGTTTGTGTAAAAATGTATCAACAGTGGGTCCTGCTGGACAGAAAAGAAATATACATGTATGTCAGGCTGTAAAGTTGTAACTGCTGAAATGTATATATGTTAACAGAAGATGCTAGAAGGGAAGGGGTTAAGCTCAGCCAAGCTACATTTAAGAAAAATAACCTGAAATTCAATTACTTGGTTTAGGTTACAAAGATTTTATCTCACAGACCTGAATGCAGCCAGAGATGCAATGTCTGAACTGGGATCCTACTCTTGTTTTGCCCTTGTTCTTTCTCTAAGAGGTGAACTCCTTTCAGTCCTTAACAGCTTCCTTTCCTATCCCTAAAACTTGAAGTTCACCCATTAACCACTGACATATTGAGCTAAAAGAACTTACATATTTCAACACCCTTTGTTTCCCACCCTTCTGTATTATTCTTCTAAGCATCTGCTTACTTCTACTATTCTGACATATTTCTACACCCTTACCTTCCTATCCTATTCTACTATCCATCTAAACATCTTCTTGCTTTCAATACTCTAACCCTCAGCCTGACACTTTATATTTACCTTAATCCTATGTGCACACACACACACACGCACACACGCACACATGCACACACACACACACACATATATATATATATATATATATATATATATATATATATATATATATATATATATATATATATATATATATATATATATAGAGCTATATATGGATCTACTTCAATCCAATGAAAGCACACTTTCACAAAAGTAAAATGTCTGAGCTGAGTTCAGTGAAAGTGCATTTCAACAAAAACTCACTTTTGTGAAACTCGGCATACCGAACATACAAAAAACAGGCACACACACAAAAAATTACAACTCATTTATGCAGGGGTGCAAGCCCTCCCTGCACCCCCACTACTTATACATACTAACTCCAAGATTGCAATATAGTGGGGGTAAGGGAATATTCCCTTATCCCCACTGTACTGTGATCTATGACAACTACTCGACATACTGAGTTTTGCAAAAGTGAGTTTTCATTGAAACACACTTTCGGGGAACTCAGCTCAGTCATTTTAGTTTTGTGAAAGTGTGCTTTTGTTGTATCTAAGTAGATCCATATATATATATATATATATATATATATATATATATATATATATATATAAAATATATATATATTTATATAAATAAACTTTTGTTTTTGCAATTCAGTATCATGTATATACTACACGTTGTATTATTTGCATCTACCTCACTGTACATATTTTATTTCTCATTATTGTACATTATTGTATCTACCTGCAGAAAATAATTGACTTCAACAATTGGCTAAGTTTCTGGTGTCATTCTAAGGGGATCCAGCATCTGTCTGCTTGGGATGACATGATTGGCAGACCTCGATGCTTTGCTAGAGATGGCCTACATCTGTCACCCCTGGGATTCTGGATAATGGCTAAGTCTATTGCCACCCCTATAGTGCCTTTTTAGGTAATGTTCCAAAGACCAAATTACCATCGTAACAGCTAAAAATAAATGCAATCTAAGGGTCATGCTGCTCAATGCTGGAAGTCTAAATCTAAAGATGCATCTGCTTGAAACACTCCTCAAAATGGAGAACATCGACATTTGTGCTGTAACAGGGACCTGGTTTAAAACAGCATAAAGCACCCCCTGTGCTACTGTGCTACCAGGCTATAACTCATTCCACACCTTAAGGCCCCAGAATATGGACTGAAGCTCTAAAGATGATGGTGTCTACATATTCACAAAGGATATGCACACCTCCAGACTACTAGCCCATCATAACGCATCTGAGATACTTCAGGTACAAATAATGCTGGGTAAGAAGGCAATTCAGGTTGTAGCCTGCAATAGGTCCCCAACCATGTCCCACGACTCTCACTCCATGTTCCTAAGCACCCTGGAAACTATTAGGGTTCAACGCAACATTCTCATACTAGCTGACTTTAACTACCCCTCCATCAATTGGGAAAACTATTCATGCACCAATACTCTGGCCCAAAGCTTCCTGGAACTCATCAATTCCAATGCCATGGACCAGCTCATTCTTACCCCCACTACAGGATGCAACATCCTTGAGCTGATTATTACTAACATGGGCAACCATTGCTCTACACCAATGGTCAATTCCTCCCTGGTTAGATCAAACCACAAACTAATCAACATGGAAATCCACATCTCACCCACAGCCCCCACAAAGGTAACCATCATGAAAAACTTCTCCAAAGCTGAAATTTGGCTCCTAAAAACAGAGGTGGCTAACTTCACAGCACCCATGTCAATTGAAAATAGATGCATGACTGCCAAATCATACACCAATGCACTGTATGAACACGTACATGCATGCATGGAACTAGCCATACCCAACAGAACCAAGACACTTTCCTCCCAAAAAAGGAAGCCAATCTGGTGGTCCCCTGCCATTAATAAACTCTGCAACAAAAGGAAGAAACTGTTGCAGAAAAAGGTGAAGTCCCACGACTGGAAAAAACTCCCTTATTAGCCTCAATAAAAAGTTCAGATCCCTCATCAAAACTCTAAAGCCAGCTATGAAGAGAGAATTGCATCAGACAATAAAAACAACCACAAAGCCTTCTATAGTTATATCAGGAATCTCCACAGCAGTACCCAGGTTTGCTCTGAGTTACTACACAATGGTACCTCCTATACTGAGCCAACAGATATTGCCAACATACTGGCCGACAGATTCAGTGCCAACTTTATCCGTCGCCCCCTCAAAGGACCAATCACAATTCTGGAGGAATGCCAGACACCCAGGATTACTGCAGCACAGGTTAAAGCTGCATTGTCCAAGGCCAAGAATACAGCTTCCATGGGACCTGACAATATCCCTGGATGTGTTCTACATGAACTACAAAGTGAACTAGCACCACATATGTGTGCCCTGTTCAATCACAGCCTCACCTCAGGCTTTGTCCCTATCAAATGGTGTACTGCTACAGTCATCCCTCTCCATAAAGAGGGAGCAACTACAGACCCTGGGAATTATCGCCCCATTAGCCTGATGAGTTTGATATGTAAGGCTATGGAGCACATCATCATGGACCTAATTGACAAGGATATAGGGAATCTCCAAACTCTAGATCCCACACAATTTGGTTTTGTGAAAGGTAGATCATGCCTGCTTAACCTTGTTGACTTCTTTGAGTCAGTCACCAGAGCTGTGATGAATCTGATGAAGTTTTGTTATAAGACAAAAATGGAGTGTGAACTCAAGCATTAGTGTGTGTTTCTAACTGATGGATTGATTATTAAAGTGCTCTCTGATTTGGAGTATTGGAGTGGTGGATCCGTGTCATCCTTCCTGAAGTGCTTTTTTTATTTTGTTTCTTAACTTTGTGTATCTTTTGGAGCTTTTCTCCTTGGGCCTTCGTTAAAAATGTGTTCCTGACCCAGTTGGACTTTCCCAGTAAACAAATGTTAAATAAATAAATAAAATAAATAAATTGTTGCCCTTAGTGGTGAACTATTTGCTACCTCAGGGTGCCAGAGAATGGCTGGTTAGTGCCTGCAGGAAGGATGAAAGGGTTGGAATTGTTTTACAGTCTTCAGATGCTGTAATAACCCTTAGCAAAGTTCTATGTGAGTATTGTGAAACATCTGTGCCAGATCCTGGCTCAAGTTTATAGTGAGGGGGTAGTGTGGAAACCACAGAATGAGGTGACCAGGTGAGATGTTATTCTATAGTCAGCACTGAAATTGTATTTCGATACTAGTGAGAAATCTACAAATGAGACTCAGCACTGTTTTGGAATTGACAAGACCACTCACTCACTTCATCTTGCCTTGCTTTAGTAAGTAACTTAACTAGGGAACAGTAATTCTTCAGTCAGTTATGAAAATACATAAGATTAGTTAACTATTATTTTTTCAGTATCTGCCTGAGTCTTTCCGTCTGTGTTTTTTTTTTGTATTTCCTGTTATTGGAACTGTGGTGTTTATTGTAAATTGATATTCAGTATTTTCATGTTTTCGATTTTATTATTTATTACTAAATATGTTTATACCTTTCATTGTGGCTGGCCTTTTAGAAAATATTTTAACTTTTGACAGTAACTGCATTTACTTGGTGGCAATGTAGCTTCACGCTCTTGAAAGTCTCGCTGATTAATTAACACTGCCAAGAAAAACTGGGTAGCCTGGTAAGAGTCTTAAAGTAGATGGCTGGTGGCAGTCAATCTACCTTTTATTCTGGGTGGAGGTGACATAGTGGGTAAATCTGTGCCAGCCTTTCCCAAGTGTTTTTGTGTGTGTGCGTGTGCGTGTGTGTGTGTGTCTGTGTGTGTGTGTGTGTGTGTGTGTGTGTGTGTGTGTGTGTGTGTGTGTGTGTGTGTGTGTGTGTGTGTGTGTGTGTGTGTGTGTGTGTGTGTAAATAAAATCTCAAATAGTATGTATGCCAGTCTCTTGGAACAGGGACACAGAGCCCTGTTTTCTGTAGAGCAAAGGGTGGAGTCTTACTTTTGGCATGGAGTAGAAGTCCAGCCCAGGGCTGAAGTGTGCTACCTGTGTGCTCATAAGGGAAATTGTCCTTGCAGAAAGCAGCATCTCAAAATACTATGTGTATCTATGTTTGCTCAAAGTGAGTGTTCCCCACCAGTATCAGTGGTGAGGATTGAGGCTCCTTGATTACTGGCCCAGAGGAGGGATATCACATACTGGTGAGCATTGGTGTTGATATTAACTGAACTTCTGTAGCCTGTAAGCAGTTGTCACTGAAGGTGTGTGTACTCTCAGCAGCCACAAGGTAAACATACAGAGTATCATTTTTCACAACAGTTTTATTTCTTTTTTGTTAGCTTAGTTTAGTCAAGGAAAGCAGGCAAAGATGTCAGCAGAGGATTAAGGCACTCTGACAATGTACCAATTGGTTAAGGCATGAAAATCCAAAGGACTGATGTATGCCAACCTGACTAAAGTGGAAATTATTTCAGCCTTGGGCACAGCTGCAGTACAAACCAGCAACCAGGACAACCAGTCAGGTGATGGGGATGTGCAGCCCTCAGAAACAGGGCAGTTCACCTTTTCCCCAGAGGACTTAAAAAAAACATCTGGAGTTAAAAAGACTAGAACTGGAGGCAAAATGCATGGAATTAGAAATGGCAGAGAGACTGCAGCATTTGGAGGCCAAAGAAAATGAGAAGCAGTGTCAACATGGGAGGGATATGCTCACTCATCGACAGCAACATAGAGGCAATGGGCAAGGGAATAACTAGATCCCAGAAGCAACAAAGGCCAGTAAATTTCTTCGACAGTATAAAGAAGGTGATAATTTTGATAATTTTATTCACATATTTGAAAGAATATGTGAACAGTATAATGTTGACCAAGGCCTCTGGGTACAGATCCTGACCCCCTTTCTCCATGATAAGGCTGTAACTGCTGTTTTTAAATTGTCTGATACTGATTGTTTATATTATGACAAGATTAAACAATGTTTATAGGAATGTTTTAAGTTAACACCTGAAGTTTACAGAAACATTTTGTGATCGTAGACATAAAGCAGACAAAAGTGTATGTGATTATATTGCAGAGTTAAGCACTTATTTTCATAGGTGGGAGAGTGGGTGTCAGGTCACCACTTCTGAAAGGCTGGCAGACCTTTTGGTTAGCCAACAAGCCATTAGCACTTTGCCAGAGGACATGAGAATCTTGTTGGCAGACCCGGAGTATAACTCTGTAGATGAGCTGGGGAGAAAAGGGGATCTCTACTTGGCAAGCACTGCACCACTGCACAAGACGTGGATACCCAGTGCTGCACATGGATATAAGGGGACATATGGTGGGCAGCCTAAACTACATCAACAGAGTCCACCAGTAACGGGGGAAGCCACTAGTTCAGGTACATGGCCAGGATCAAGGTTTAGATGTTTTAAATGTAACCAGAGAGGCCATGTACTATACAAATGTCCACTGAAGCAAGGTGGGGAACAAAAGGTGGTGGGGGAGCCAGCAAGGAAGAATAACAGCATATAAGTGTAAGCTGACAACAGGGGTACCAGACTATCACTGGAGTTTGTATCCTATCTTAGTGGATAGGAAACAAGCCACTGCCAAGAGAGATACACAGCCTCTGACATAACCATTGTAAAGCCTGTAGAGGTTAAAGAGGAGCTGTATTTGGTTGGGCAGTCCACTTAAGCAGAGCTTTAGGACAGACTCCATTCCAAATATCTTTGGCTAGGGTGTGCCTTGACTGGGAGGGTGGAAAAGGAAGCAAGCAAGTAGGTGATTTCAAGGATATCCTTGCAGATGACTTGATAGGGAATGATTCTGTCAGTGCAGTATCTTGTGTGGATGCGGTTACATGCATTCAGGCTTGGAGACAGGCACATGGATCTGGTAGCTTGGGAGAGACTCAGACAGACCCCACACATGAATCTAAGGCTGATGATGTGGTTGTTTCAGGGAGGGAGCTCCCCTGTAGCAGTGAGCCTGAAGGTGAGCCACAGCTGCTGATAGGTAGTGATGTTCCCTTGGAAAGGATGACTGCAAGAGAAGAGATAAGTGGTAATACCCAGGCTGACAGTGAAGTACCTCTTTCAGAAGATACCAGACTTCCTGTAGAAGGGGATCTGGGAAGGGTCACAAAGGTAGAGTTGAGACAGGCTCTGCTCTCAGACCTGAGATTATGAGGCTTGAAGAAGGTAGCTAAGGAGGCACCTGATTCTCAAGGAAAAGGGGAGTCTGTATACTAGAACAAAGGTTTACTGTATAAAGAGTGGACCCCTGAGGGAGGGCTAGAGGGTGAAGTAAGCAGCAGTTGGTAGTGGCTAGAGCCTACCATCTGGCACTAGCTCATGACATTCCATTTGCAGGTCATATGGGCATAAAGCATACCATCAGATGTATTATGCATAACCTTTATTGGCCTAGGATTGCAAGGGATGTAACAGGGTACTGCATGAACTGTGAGCAGTGCCAACACATAGGCAAGGCAAGAGACAAGTTGCCCCTTGATGCCTTTGCCTGTGATTGTGGATCCATTTCAGAGGATAGCTATGGATATTGTGAAGTTTCTAAATACCCCAAATCCCAGATGGAATAATTATATCCTAGTGGTAGTAGATTATGCTAATAGATTCCCTGAGGAGGTGGCTCTGTCTTTATTGAGGCAAATAAGGTGGCAAATGCTTTATTAGAGATTTACAGAAGGGTAGGCTTCCTGAGAGAAATACTGACTGATGGAGGTGCTAATTTCATGTTGGATCTGTTGGCTTGTCTGCAGGAGCACTGTGGGGTGAAGCACCTAAATACTATCCCCTACCACCCCATACTAATGGTCTTGTGGCGAGGTTAAGCTCTACATTAAAGACCATGTTAAGGGCATTTGCAGACCAGTTTAGGAGAGAGGAGGACAAATATTTGCCCCATCTGCTGTTTGCATACAGAGAGGTACCTCAGGAATCCACAGGTTTTTCACCTTTTGAGTTGCTGTATGGGCATAGGTTAAGGGGTCCTTGGATTTGATTTGTGATGAGTGGGAGGGTGTGTGAATTCCACAAGGAGTCTGTTGTGGCATATGTCCTAAACCTCAGGAGAAGGCTTAAGGAGCTTGTGGTCTTGGCCCAGAAAAACCTGACAAGAGTGCAACAGCAGGAAAAGGGACTGGTATGATTGGAATGCTCGAGCCTGAGAGTATGCTGTGGGACAGCAGGTTATGGTTCTTATTTCTGTCAGACACAATAAGCTGCAGGGAGCTTGATAAGGACCCTTCAAAGTGGTAAGGAAGGGCAGCGGTGTTAACAACATGGTAGAACTGTTAGGCAAGAGACAGGGGCACAAATGGAAACATGTTATCATGGTGAAGTCTTACCATGATAGGGAGACCCTTGTGCTAAGTATTTGCAGTGGGTGGCAGGAGGAGTTTGATGGGGATCTGCTGACTGATATCCTCAGTGAGGCTCAGACTGACACCTCAGTGGAAGCGGTAGCAATTTCCCACCGGCTATCCCCTACCCAGGCTTCAGAAAGCCGAGCAATGTTACAGGAGTTTGGGACATGTCTACTGGGAAACCTGGATGCACCCCCTGGTACCGCATCATAACTGGGTCAGCAATGCCAATGCAGATGGGTTCACAATTATTTATTTATTTATTTATTTTATATTTGGTTATCGGGAAAGTCCAACTGTTCAAAAGTCCTTTATCATCGGAGGCCCGGGGTGAAAAGCCCAACATATAACAAATATTAACAATTACAAAAAAACATGAGAAATGAACAACACTATAAAATTTTTCATCTATGAAATCTAAGATAAGAACACATGACTGTACATCAACCAGGATAAATATCCACTTATAACATAAATTAACATGTACAACTTCATAAGAACAGAATAACTCAAGGCAGGGTATGGGTTAATGTATTCCCAGACAGTCTCATTTCAAGTAATATTTCCCCAGTGTCACTTGAAAACTAGTTTGAGTCTTCAAAGGGGAGAGAGATGTGATGATGTGAGGTAGTGCCAGCTATGCCAGAGAGATTAGGTCAGTGCCTGTGTAACATATGCCAGCATAACTAGCTGGAGTTTTTTAAAGAGTCATATGAATATCAAACTGATTTGTATGGATGCTTGTGTTAAAAGGTATTTGTAAAGATGCTTGTGTTAAAAATAAATCAACAGTGGGTCCTGCTGGACAGAAACAAATATACATGTATGTCAGGCTGTATTGCTGAAACTGCTGAAATGAAATGTGTATACATATATATATATATATATATATATATATATATATATGTGTGTGTATGTGTGTGTGTGTGTGTGTGTGTGTGTGTGTGTGTGTGTGTGTGTGTGTGTGTGTGTGTGTGTGTGTGTGTTAACAGAGGATGCTGGAAAGGAAGGGATTAAGCTCAGCCCGACTAACCTTAAGAAAAATAAATTAAATGACTTGGTTAAGGCCAAAAAGATTTTATCTCATAGGTCTGAATGCAGCCAGAAACACGTTGTTTGTGAAAAGCCTGGGCTGGGATCCTGCTCTATTGTCCTTAGTGGTGAATTAATTGCTGTCCTGGGATGCCAGAGAGTGGCTTGTTTGCTTCTACAGGAAGACTGGAAGTGCTGGAATTGTTTTACAATTTCCAGATCCTGTAACAAACCTTAGCTAAAGTTCTTTGTATGTATTCTGACACATGAGTGCCAAATCCTGACTCATTTACTAGTGAGAGGGTAGTGTGGGAACCACAGAGTCAGGTGACCAGATATGATGTCATTCTTTAGCCAGCACTGAAATTGTATTTGAATACTAGTGTGAGATGTGAAGTCAGCACTCTATATTTGGATCTGACAAGACACTCATCTGCGCTCATCTTGCTTTGCTTTAGTATTTAACTAGAGAACAGTAATTCTTCAGTCAGAAAAATATTGTTTTTTTCTATATCTGAGTTTTTCCATCTGTGTTTCTTTTTTTTATATTTCTTATGATTGAAACTCTGGTGTTTATTGTAAATAGATATTACATATTTTCATATTTTTTATTATTTATTATTAAATATATCTAAACCTTTCATTGTGGCTGGTCTTTTAGAAAATATTTAAACTTTGAGAGTATTTGCATTTATTTAGTGGTACTGTGGCTACACATTCCTTTAAGTCTTACTGCTTGGTTATACACTACTATTTATATAAGTATTAATTTTACTACAAAATCCAGGAAAAGTTCCACCAAGGCAGAAAAACACTGAGAAATTGCAAAAAGTGCCAAGGGACACGAAGAACACCAACCAGATGATAGTAAAGGATATTTATTCAGCCAAAGCAGACGTTCCACAAACCACATTAACGCTTCACAAATACAATACGTTTTTGTTCACAACAAACTTCACCAGATGTGGACTGACAACATTAAGTGCTCATATATATCCTCCTAAAATTAACATAATTAACAATCAATTAAGCAGAACAAATCAAAATTATAAAACACTTCTTTAAAAGCTTGATAAAATAAATATGCATATCTAAATTTCATTTATTTAAATACACATAAATATGTAAAAAATTACTTTAAGTTAATTAAAAGCCATGACTTATTAATAATTATAAATAAATAATCCCTTTCCTTAAAAAATACTTGTTAATAACCTAAAATCATACTTGGTACACATTTTGTTCATTGAGTTAGTACTCCATCTTGAGGCTAAAAGCTAGTACTACAATTGAGTTTCAAGATAAAAACAATTCATGTACCCCTTTCTTAAAAAAATGTTCTATTTAAATAAGCTAAAACATAGTAATGTCTGTCAAAGGAAGGTGTTTAAAAGAACATTTTTTAAAAACCATGTAGAATGACAGCGTCTAATCTAAAAACATTGTAATTTTACAATTTAGCAGCTCTTACTTTTAATAAGCGAGCTATGGAAATATTCTAATTCAAGCCTGGTGATACATTTTCTTGTAAAGTCACTTGCCACCATAGCTCCCTATACCCAGCACTTTCTTCCCAGAACCCCCCCCCCATATCCTTCTTAATCCTTTCTAAAACAACAAATAAATAATGGGCATTTGTGCATGTTTGCTGATGCTTGTATAAAGCATTGGTCTCTTTTTTAGTACACATGTCATAATAGTGCCAATATATTCTTTTCTTTAGTTTCCTTTCAGTTTTTCCAACATAAAAACTAGAGCATATTTGACATACTGCTAAATATATTAGACCACTACAATCACAGTTATAAAATTCTTTTCCTTTTATTACCAAATCTCTACCTTCTAAAACTATGTTTTTCTTATTATATACATATATACATTGTGAACAATGTCCACATTTGTATGTTCTATCCCTTTATATACTTTTATTCACTTGCCCGTAATCATTTTCTATTAATTTCTTTAGGTTTGGGGAATTTTTATAGATGATTTTTAGATTGTCCTTTGATATTTTCTCTAAATCTGTAAAACTTGTAAACCTTTTCCATTCGGATTCCATGACTTTTCTTATCATGTTGGCACTGGCATTATATTCCAAAACTAGTGCCCTTCCAAACCTTTCTTTTTAATATTGTTTGTTTCTTTCATTTTCAAGATTGACACCTAGAATGGGTTTGAACCTATATTTTCTCCCATCCCATATTTCCTTCTTGTTTTTTTCAATCATAAATTCAGGATATCTCCTAGCCTTAAATATTATCCCAAAGGTCTCCAGCTCCTTTTCAAAGTCTTTGTCAAGTGAGGTCATCCTGCATGATCTGACAAATTGACCCTTCACTATATTCTTTTTATAATGCAAAGGATGTGCACTATTAAAGTGCAAGTATGAATTTGAAAACATGTTTTTTCTATATACCTTAGAGCCAAATTTTTTTTCTTTATATATCTCCACATCCAAATATTGCAATCTTTCTTGAGAGACTTTGTGTGTAAATTGTAAAAAAGAGGTACTGCTGTTTACAAAACCTAAACATTCTTGTATTTTCCCATCTGGACCAACCCATAAAATACATATATCATCTAAAAATATTCTGTACATAGACCAGCATTCCTTATAAATGGATTTTAAACAACTTCTTCATCCCATCTAGCAAGGATTAAATTCATGTAGGTAGGGGCACATGCTACCCCCATCACCACTCCTTTCTTTTTGGTGGTAAAATTCACCTTTAAAATGTATAAAATTGTATTATAAAACTAGTTCCATCAACTGTAAGCATGTCAAGCAGTCATTGTGTGTCAAATCTTTTTCATTAAAAATAATTTCCTCTAATAATTTAATACCTTCTGTATGAGGAATGCTAGAAAAAAGATCTACAATGTTAATAGTTAAAAACAACATGTCATCCCTGAATAAATCACCTTATTTTTCTCTTAAAAAATCCCATGAATCCCTCAAAATATTTTTTCTCTTTAACCAAATACTTTTTAATTTGGAATCAATGAATTTACCAAAGGTAAAGTTTTGGATCCTTCTAATGAGACAACAGGTCTCAGAGATGGATCTAAACCATTTTTGTGTGTTTTGGGGATTCCAAATATGGAGGGAATTTTTGGCTTATCCACCTTTAGAAAATGTAGTGATTTTTGGTCTATTAAACCTTCCGATAACATGTCTTCTAAGGCCAGATCTATTCTTCTATAAGCTATGTTGATTTCGTTCACTGACATGCTAGTGTATTTACTGGTATCCATTAAAATATAATTCATTTTACCTTCATATGTCAAATTGTCCATAAGTACTATTCCCCCTCCCTTGTCGGGTTTCATAACCCTTATGTTTTTGTTGTTCCTTAAATCATTTAAAACTTTGTTTTCATTGGTGTTCAAGTTAGCCCTGTATTTTACCTTAGAAAATCCTTCCCTTATTTCTTTTTCCACCATGAGTTCAAAGTTTTTAACCTGTGGATGTGAAGGGGGGGGGGGTTAAACATGCTTTTTTTTAATTCATTACATTGATTACTAGCCTTGTCCTGTGGGAAGAAGAATTCTAAATTCACTTTCCTTGTAAACATCTTCATATCCATTAAACTTTTAGCTAGGTCTTCCTTTCTTAATGGTATGTTTTAGCTTATTTAAATAGAAAAAAATAAGAAAGGAATACATGAATTGTTTTTATCTTGAAACTCAATTGTAGTACTAGCTTTTAGCCTCAAGATGGAGTACTAACACAATGAACAAAAGGTGTACTGACTAAATATGATTTTAGGTTATTAACAAGTATTATTTTTTAAGGAAAGGGATTATTTATTTATAATTATTAATAATTCAAGGCTTTTAATAAGCTTAAAGTGATTTTTACATATTTATGTGTATTTAAATAAGTTAAATTTATATATACATATTTATTTTATCAAGCTTTTGAAGAAGTGTTTTATAATTTTGATTTGTTCTGCTTACTGATTGTTAATTATGTTAATTTTAGGAGGATATATATGTGCACTTTATCTTGTCAGTCCACATCTGATGAAGTTTGTTATGAACGAAAACATATTGTATTTGTGAAGTGTTAATGTGGTTTGTGGAATGTCTGCTTTGGCTGAATAAATATCCTTTACTGTCATCTGGTTGGTGTTCTTCGTGTCCCTTGGCACTTTTTGCAATTAATTTTACTAAGCGTAATTGGGTAGCCTGGTAAGAGCCTTAAAGTAGCTGGCCTGGGGTGTTCTGGTGGCAGTAAATCTAAATAATAGTCTGGGTGGAGGTGACAAAGTGGGTAAGTTGTGCCAGCCTTTCCCACGTGGGTGTATGTGTGTGAAAATCAAATCTCAAAGAGAGTGTGTGTGACAGCTACTTTGAACAGGGACACTGAGAGCACTGATTTCACAGAGAAGATGGTGGAGGACTTGGCTTGGAACATCCAGCTTTGTAGTGGCCACTGTGAAGTCTTATTTGGAGACTGGAAATAAAGCCCTGCTCTAGGACTGGAGTATGCATTCCCTATGTGGTCTTAAGGGAAACTGTATATGGTGCAGAAAGCTGAATCTGAAAATACTGTGTGAGTCTATGTTTCTCATGGTAAACATTCCCCACAGGTATCCATGGTAAGATTTAGGCTCCTTGATCACTCGCCAGGAGGAGGGATGTCACAAATATTATGATCATTTCTCAGTAAATAAAATACTGTGGAACTTGAGCCACAGTCTGCCTATCTTATCTATTGTATACCTCAATGTCTTTACACATTGTGCTATTCACACACAGATGAGTTACAGGTATAATTTCTGCTGTCTTTATCATTCAAGGTGCAGACCACCATGCAATGCTACTGAGCGTGATTTCGCTGCCCAAGGCAACTAACATTAATTTGTAAGCCTTTATACATTTGTGTCATGCAAATGTTAAACACCCCCTGAAAAAATAAAAAAAAATAGCAATTGCATAGCTCTGAATCTGAAATATCAGAGTAATGAAATCATAAGACACAGCTGTAGTGCGTTATCTCTCTTTGCTACAGATACAACTTTGCAACAGTAATCAAATGTGCATACAAGCAATTCACATTTCCTCTACTGTATTAACAGGACAATACACTTTTAAATTCTCAGCTGGTTGTACATGTGTGGCTTGTATATTCAATGCAATGAATGATCACACAACCATTTATTAATATGTTTGCACGGGATCCGTACTGTTTATTGAATTGCCATTTCAATGAAAGTGAAATGGCTGAGCACACTTTCATGAAAGTGGTTTTCATTGAAAAGCACTTTCGTGAAAGTGTGCTAAAAAAAGGACAAAAACGTGAGGAAATGGCTGTTGCTGAGATGATAGCACAGTGGGGATAAGAGAATATTCCCTTTTGCCCACTGTAGTGTAATCTTGGAGTGAGAATATAAAAATAGGGGGTGTGCGGGTGCAGACCCCCACATGGGCGTGCAGGGGGGCTTGCTCCTATGCGTAAATGTGCGTAATGGTTTTTTTTTTCAATTTTTTTATTTTAAAATTTTTTGCACACTTTAGCAAAAGTGCTTTTTTGGTGAAAAGCACTTTCGTAAAGTCTGTTCGGTCATTTACATTTCGTGGAAATGTAATTTTGTGCACTAGTCCTAGATCCGTTTGCACAAATGTAGCTCTGTGTTCTCTTTGTATTGCGTTCATTCTTCCCTTAACTCTGTTGTAATCTCAGTTATGAAGTCTATAGTGCATTTTGTATTATTTTCCTTTAAACGTGTGATAAAAAAATAAATGACTGTGAAAAACAGTTTTCAGCAAAGGCAGGATAGTTTTGATATTAGTGATAACAATGATAAATGTGTGGTGTTTTCTTTCATTTAAAAGCTCTGTGAGGTTAATTCCACACTTTGTAAGTGTATCCTCACTGCCACACCCACTGCAGTGAAGGTTGTCTGAATTGCTGTTGTGTTTTCCTTATCTTTCACATTAATCATTCACAGTATCAAGCCATTAGCATCTAGCAATGGTGTAGAGGCTTCACTATATTTACATCTGCTACACAAAGTCAAATTTTTGGTATCCAGAAATTCTAAAGGGTTCAAACCTCATTTGTATCTTCACAGTACTCAGAGGGCTGGCTCTACACTATAAAAAGATAAATGTGTAACTAGGGATCTTGAAGGTGAGGAGGCTTGTTTATTTGGACAAAACAGAAGATTGGTATTCCTTTGAAGGTGAATTATCTGGTAGAAGGCTTATAATTTGACTAAGGTATGATTGCATTCTTTAAGCATGTTCTACATTTTGTAAAATGTTACAAATATATTTATATATCCATGAGAAAGTGAAACTTTTATTGTATGCACTTTTTTGGCAGGTATTTACATTTCAGAGATAGATTATACTTTCAGCACAACTATTATTTTTAAAATTTGATTTTACAATATTCAATGTTATCAGAGAGAAATGTAATGCACCTCAGGGCAATCTTCACAGGAGTGGTGGGTACAGTGAGAAGTGACTGGCTTTTATAAATTGATTTTTCTGTTGTAAATGTGTACACATCCTGATAATTTAGTGCAAAGCATATATACAGTACTTCTGTGGTATTCTTTGTATTGTACAAACCTTCACTTGTTTGTTTGTTTGTTTTTTTTGGTGGGGGGCACCTACCATTTTGTGGTCAAAGAACAAAAGCGTGTTTCAAATACTTTTCTGTTGAAAATGTGTAGGCATCCAGATACTTCTGTGAGAAACATATATACATTTCTTATGTGGTATTCCTTGGTTTGTAAAAAACTTTGCTTGTATGTGACATGGAGGTGGGACAACCACCTATCCTTTAGTAGTACTAAATGAAAAATGTGTTTCAAGTGCTTAATGTTGACAAAAGGGTACACAGACAGATAATTTTTGTAAGATTTATCCTTCTCTGTTTTATGTCATAAAGAAATATCGCACCCGAGTCTACAAATCCATGAAGACACAGACACAGAAAATTAGGTGATAATGCAGGCCCTGAGGCATCATGGAGCCTTTTGGCTTGAGAGATGATTTGGGGATATGGCTGCTAGAAAGGTTTCTCTGTGCCTTAAAGTCTTAGTCCCTTATCTCTGAAATTTTTTCTGCTGAATAGTTGCATACTTGAGCTGTTTGGTTAGCTTTTACATACCTACATCAACTTTATTACAAGCTGAGATAAGTACAAACTTGCAGTGTTATAAGACAGTACTGCATTTTATTTTTTATGTTTTATCTGCTTATTTATTTGTTCGCTGAAAATTGTGAGCTCTCTCTGTGCCTGCAGTTAGTTTTCCCCATCCACCCTCCCTGTTCTTGTTGTGGTATAATCTTGCTGGCTTTTGAATTCACTGCCCCTCCTGTAAATTTGTGTTTGAACACTCCCCCTGGGCCCATCTCATTTGCTCACTCAACTGAGTACAGTGAGATTATATTTTGATTTCAGACACTCCTACCATTCCCATCTGTTCAGCTCTATCCTAGTCTAGTCTTATTAGCTCATCCTGACTAATATAGAGAGAACATCTGAGTAGGCATACTCACTTAGGCCCTGAACTTGTCTGATTGAAGACTGCTGAAACAGGGCTCAGTTCTAAGGTTTTTTTTACTGGTCAATTGGGTAATTTGTTTAAATCAGTTTGCTTGTTTTCTATTGTTAAAAAAATTGCACTTTATCTGCTTTTACTGTATTTGTGTTTCTTCCTACTTTATTGCCTTATTTTGCTTTTGCCTCTTCTTAAAAGTACTCATTTGTGTTTATTCTGCTGCATTTATTATTGCTTGGTAGTAGCCTGATTAAATTGTAACTGTTATTCTAAGTCTTTTGGTTAAAGCACTTGAGCTTCAGACCAGTTGTTTTACATTAAGAAGGTTTGTGGTCTGCACTCTTGTGGGAGGAGAGGCTAGATTCTGTCCTTCTAAGCTGGGAATTTCTGGCCAAAGGCTTACTGTGCCTGCTTATTTGAACTGTTTTTCTGATATTGGTGTGCCTTGTCTGCTGTAGCATAGACTAGATTCAGGCCTGCTGAATCTAGCTCTGTTTGTATAACTTGAGCACTAATACAGGCCATCTTTTTTGGCGAAGGTTCCCCTGCACCCTAGTGGCAGGAGTGTGTGGTTAGATCTGGTCTGATTGAAGACTGCTGGAACAGGGCTCAGTTTTGAGTTTTTTTACTGGTTAATTGGGTAATTTGTTTAAATCAGTTTGCTCATTTTCTATTGTTATAAAACAAAATTGCACTTTATTCATCTGCTTTTACTGTAATTGTGTTTCTTCCCACTTTATTACCTTATTTTGCTTGTGCTTCTTCTTAAAAGTACTCAATTGTATCATTCTGCTGCAGTTATTACTGCTTGGTAGTAGCCTGATTAAATTGTAACTGCTATTCTAAGCCTTTTGGTTTAAGCACTTGGGCTTCAGACTAGTTGTTTTATATTAAGAAGGTTTGTGGACTGCATTGTTGTGGCACGACAGGTAGCTTACATCCTTTTAAGTTGGGAATTAATGACTGAAGTCTCAGTGTCTGTTATTCTAAAAGCACATTAGTTCTGATTTAAGCACTTGGGCTTTAGGACAGTTATTTTACATTAAGAAGGTTTGTGGTCTGCACTCTTGTGGGAGGAGAGGCTAGATTCTTCCCTTCTGAGCTGGGAATTTCTGGTTAAAGGCTTATTGTGCCTGCTTATTTGAACCGTTTCTTTCTGAAATTTGTGTGTCCTGATTTCTGTAGCCCAGAAGTTAGTAATTTATTGGCCATTTTGGGCTAATTTCTATCTCTTTCATTTCCCTGCTATAAAAAAACACATTTGTGTGTTTTTTTGCACTTGTATTCAGCTCAGCAAGTGCCTGCCAGGTGTCCTGCAGAGTTCTACAGCAGCAGAGAGACAAAAGAGAGAATTTGGAGTGATTAAGTATAATTTTTCTGCATTTTCTTGCTGTCTTTAACTAATTTTGCCTAAAACACCAATTTTTTAGCATTTCTGTGATTTAAAAAGCTTGTTTCTGCTACATATTGTACTTATTTGCTGCCCTCACTTGAACTAAGTAATTTTTGTGTTTAAATAATCTGTTTAACTGTTGAAGACTACACACTAAAGTGACCTGATCATCACCAACATGGGGACTCTATGCTCCAGACAAGAAGTGTATCCCTCGCTGGTAAGATCAGACCATAACTAATCTCTCTGGATATTCACATCCCGACCCCACCCCATGCCCAGAAAACCACAGTGAAAAACTTCTCTAAATCAAATTTCACACTCCTCAAAACCGAGGTGGAATCCTTCAAAGCCCCCGGGCCTCTGGATAATACAGCCCACACCACAAAATCCTTTATAAACGCATTCTATGAACACCTTCAGGAATGTATGGATCATGCAATCCCAAATAAAACCAAGACCCAATCCTCCAAAGGCAGACGTCCTGTCTGGTGGACCCCAGCCATAAACAAACTATACAATAGAAGGAGGAAGCTACTACATGACAGAGCAAAATCCCAAAAAGGGAAGGCATCTCTGATCAGTATTAGCAAAAACTACGGCACTCATAAAATCATCTAAGGCCAGCTTCGAGAGAAAAATTGCACAGGACACTAAGGATAATCACAAGGCTTTCTTTAGTTATGTTAGGAACCTGGGTGGGAATTCCCAGATATGCTCAGAATTAGTCCAAAATGACAAAAAATACACCGAACCCACAGACATTGCCAACATCCTAGCTGACAGGTTCAGCGCAAACTTCTCCCTCCCCACCAAAAGGGCTAATATCTATCCCAGCAGAGTGCTGCCCCCCTGACTTCTCAGATGCTCAGGTAAGAGCTGCCCTCTCCAAAGCAAGAAACACAGCATCAATGGGACAAGACGGTGTCCCAGGCTGCGTCCTACATGAACTCCAAGAAGAGCTAAACCCAAACCTAAAACTACTGTTCAATCTCAGCCTTACTACAGGATATGTACCCAAAGAGTGGCGTACAGCAACAGTGGTCCCTCTCCACAAAGGTGGTGCCTCAACGGATCCTGGAAACTATCGCCCCATAAGTCTCACTAGCTTGGTCTGCAAAGCTATGGAAAGGATCATCATGGACCTTATAAATAAAGATATTGGGGACCTACAGACACTGGATCCTACCCAGTTCGGCTTTGTTAAGGGCAGATCCTGCCTCTTAAACCTGGTCAATTTCTTTGAAACAGTCACCAAGGCCATTGACAAGGGAAGGTGGTCCACACAGCCTACCTGGACCTCGCAAAAGCCTTCGATACAATACCCCACTCGGGCATTATAGATAAGCTCACCAGCTTAAATATAAACCCCTATGTCACTAGATGGGTTGCAAACTGGCTCAAGGACAGAACCCACATGGTTAGAATAGCTGGAGCCATGTCAGACTCCAAACCAGTTACAAGTGGCATCCCACAAGGCTCAGTCTTGGGACCTCTCTTGTTCGGTATATATTTCTCGGAGGTACAGGCCAACATGGAAGGACTGTGGCTGACCAAGTTCGCAGATGACTGCAAACTGGGCACCATAATAGACTCTCCAGCTGACACAAGCATCCTCCAAAAGGGACTCATAGAAACAGACAACTGGTGCCAGAGCCATGGCCTCAAGCTAAATGCCAAAAAGTGTATAGTCATCCCCTTTGGCAAAAACAAAGTGCCCACAAATTACCACATAGGTGGTAATCCATTAAGTACAGAAGAAGTAATTAGGGACCTGGGGACCCAAGTTGATAGCAATCTCTCATTTGACAACCACGTGGCCAAAGTGGTTAGAAAAACATTTTATATAGCCCACCTAATCATGAAGGGATTCACATCTAGATCAGGGAGGTCATCGTGCCTCTCTACTCGTCCCTCATCAGGCCCATAATTGAGTACAATGCCCCTTTGGGATGTACCTTACCAGACACCTGCAGCAACTGGAAAGACCCCAAAAGTACCTCACCAAGAGGATCAAGGGGCTCAAACAGATGCCGTATGCTGCCCGGTTAAAGAAACTCCAGCTCTACTCAGTGGCATACCGCCTGCTCAGAGGCGATCTGTGCCTGACTTATAAAGCCATGTCCAACCCGGAATTAATGGACATGCTGCACCTCAGAAAATCCAAATCCCATCGAGCTACACGCTCGAGGGACTTAAACCTCAGCACTGAAATAAATAGGACATGCTGGAGGGACAGATTCATAACCCAGAGGCTCCCTTCACTCTGGAATAAAATCCCAGTCCAGGTTAGGCAGAGTCCCTCATTGACTCTCTTCAAGAGGAATCTTGATGAGTGGATGGGAGATCGTAGGTTTACCCCGGGTATCACTTCTGTGTCACTGTTAGACAGAAGCGCAGTATACTAACCTCGAAAAAGGCCTAGCAAAATTAATTTAAAATGGGTGGTGAAAGCCATACACACTCTGGCTAGGCTTATAAATGCCCTAGGGCAGATAGCCTAGTACGAACCTATGAACCTATGAACCTAATAGCCATTTCTGTGCATTTAAAGTGTTTTTTTTAATTGTATTTGTTTTATTTTCTGAAAAAAAAACAAAAAAATACCTGTTTTCCGCCTTTCTGAACTATTATAGTCCAGTTTTCAGGTTATTGCTGAATTCAGGGCTGCGTTACAAGCTTCTGTTTTGCCCATAGCTTACTTGGATAGAAGGAAGTTTATCTGTTCACCTGTGAGAGAGGGGAGCTTTGAGCAGCCTATCTGTCTCTGGAGGAGTGGTTTCAACCCAGATGTTAGTAGTTTATTGGCCATTTTAGGCTAATTTCTCTCTCTTTCATTTCCCTGCTATAAAAACATTTACTCAGCTTTGCGCACTGGGCAGTACCAGTTAGCTAGGGTTAAACTATTCCTGGCTCCACGAAGTCTACTCTTCAATTTTTCCCTTGGAACTAGACAAACTTTCAACTTAAGCACTCAAACCATTCATTTCACAGCCCAGCATTTGCTCAAAACTCATATCAAGCACTAATTATCCCTAGCACTAGACCCCCCTATACTGTCCAGAAGGACAAGGCTCTCTATTCGTCCCTACCAGCCAATCAGTAAAACAGCTCACTTTACCTATTCAGGCATGTCCAAAGGGCAGTTTCAGGTGTACTCTCCAGTCCAACTGGTGAATCTGGGCATTTTGAGGCAATGTTACAACTGCCTCATGTACACAGCCAACACTCTCCTCCTACCACCAAACACTAATATATGTGAGAGATGCAATTATACACCAAACTGGAGGCAAAGCTGTCTCAACCCAAGACTGGAACTGACAGTCAAGAGGAGAAGGAAAATACTTGCAACACACCACCAGTCTCACATAGACCTACTAAACCAACACTGGCAAATAATACACATAAATACATGAAAACATACTTGGAGGCTCTAAATAAAAATCTGCAAAAGCAACAGAGACCTCCAGAGCAGACACCCAAACAACCTCCACACCCCATCACAAACCATGAAACACATACTTCACATAATCAGTGTGCCATGCAATCACAGCCCTTAAGGCAAAATAACACGCTATAGTCAGGCACACTGATGTCCCATTAACTAGGCTGGACAAGGAGAAGGTTACAGTTAGCTGCCTGTCAGACGTCAGGATCCACCACATAACACAACCACTCAGGCCGCTCCAGAACAAGTACAAATACGACTCTGTCATTTTCCATGTTGGTGTGAATGACCTGAGACGTACCTCCCTGGATTATATGAAAAGAGACATGGAAGAGCTCTCTGATCACATAGCCCAGGTTGGTATGACCCTGACCCTGAGTAGCATCCTGCCCTCACCAAGAATGATGCCACAGTATGAAGAAAAAATTATCAATTTCAACAATTGTCTAAGTTTCTGGTGTCATTCAAAGGGGATCCAGTATCTGTTCCCGTGGGATGACATGCTCAACAAGCCACATTGCTTCGCAAGCAATGGCTTGCACCTGTCACCCTTAGGCTTTCAAATACTGGCCAAGGCATTTGCCAACCCCATAGTGCCTTTTTTTAGGCAAGGCTCAAAAGACAAACCCACCACCATAAATAGCACAAGTAACCCAAAACTATGGCTAATGCTACTCAATGCCAGAAGTCTAAACCTCAAAATGCATGTACTCAAGGCACTCCTCAGTATGAAGAACATCGATATCTGTGCAGTAACAGAAACCTGGTTTAAGGCTCCAGAGAGCACCCCAGCTCTACCAGGCTATAACTCATACCATACTTTTCGGCCACAGAACCTGGACTGAAACACAAAAGGTGGGGGGTGTATCCATATTCTTCAAGGATCCCCACACCTCCAGGTTAGTGGCACAGCACAATGCCTCAGAGATCATCCATGTTCAACTAACAATGGGCAAAACAGCAATTCAAATTGTAGCTTGGTACAGATCACCCACCATGACCCAGGCCCCCATTCCGCATTTCTGGAGACACTAGAAAATATGAAGGTCCTACCAAACACCCTAATATTGGGTGATTTCAATTACCCAAACATTAACTGAGAGAACTACTCAAGTACTAACTCCCTTGCCCAATGCTTCCTAGAATTTATAAACTCAAATGCCCTGGATCAACTGGTCAACACCCCCACCAGAGGTGACAACATATTGGACCTGGTCATCACCAACATGGGCGACTGGTGTTCTACACCAGAGGTCAACTCCTCACTGGTTAGATCAGACCATAGACTAATCACTCTGGATATCCACATTCCACCCCCACCTCCAATCAAGGAAACTACCATGAAAAACTTTTCAAAAACAAACTTCACGTTACTTAAGACCGAGGTGGAAAGGTTCACAGCCCCCATGCTAAAGGACAATGCTGTCCAAGCTGCTGAATGCCTTACAAAGGTATTCTATGAGCACCTGCAAGAATGCATGGATCGTGCTATCCCAAGCAAAACCAAGACTCACTCCTTTAAGAAAAGGAAACCAGTCTGGTGGAACCCTGCCATAAACAAGCTATACAACAGAAGGAGGAAACTAGTACAGAAAAGAGTAAAATCCCAAGAAGGAAAGACATCCCTGATCAGTATCAACAAAAAACTACAATCCCTCATAAAATCATCCAAGGCTAGCTTTGAAAGAAAAATTGCCAAGGACTCCAAAGATAACCATAACGCTTTCTTTAGCTATGTCAAGAACCTAAGTGGAAACTATCAGATCTGCTCTGAGTTAGTGCAGGATGGCACAAAATACACTGAACCAACTGATATTGCCAACATTCTGGCAGTCAGGTTTAGTGCAAACTTCACCCCCCCCCCCTCTCACCACCTAAAGGGCCCATAACCATACCAGAAGAATGTACAGCCCTGGCAATCACTGACACACAGGTTAAAACAGCCCTATCCAAAGCCAAAAACACAGCTTCAATGGAACCGTATGATGTCCCAGGCTGTGTCTTACATGAACTCCAAAATGAACTAACCCCTCACCTAAACACACTGTTCAAACGCAGCTTCTCTACAGGCTACATACCCATAGAGTGATGCATGGCAACAGTTATCCTGCTCCACAAAGGTGGAGCCACAATGGACCCCAGGAACTATTGCCCTATAAGCCTGACTAGCCTGGTCTGCAAGGCTATGGAGCACATCATCATGGAACTCATTAAGAGAGACATTGGGAACCTCCAAACATTGGACCCTACCCAATTTGGCTTTGTTAAGGGCAGATCATGCCTCCTAAACCTGGTGGCCTTCTTTGAGACAGTTGCCAAGGCTTTAGACAAGGGAAAGGAGGTCCACACAGCCTACCTAGACCTCGCAAAGGCTTTCAACACCATTCCCCATTCTGGTATTATAGACAAACTCACCAGCCTGAACATAAACCCCTATATCATGAGATGGGTTGCCAATTGGCTCATGGATAGAACCCACACGGTGAGAGTTGCAGGCTCTAGGTCCAACTCTAAACCAGTTACAAGTGGCGTCCCCCAGGGCTCAGTCCTGGGACCCCTCCTGTTTGGTATATACTTTTCAGAGGTACAGGCAAGCACAGGAGGAGTATGGCTGACCAAGTTCACAGATGACTGCAAACTGGGGGCCATAATTGAGTCTCCGGTTGATACAGACATCCTCCAGAAGGGTCTCACTGAGATGGATATCTGATGTCAAAATCATGGCCTCAAGCTAAATGACAAAAAGTGCATAGTCATCCCCTTTGGAAAAAAACAAAGTACCCATGAACTACCACATATGTGGTAGTCCCCTAAATACAGAAAATGTAATAAGGGATCTGGGGACCCAAGTAGATAGTAATCTCTCCTTTGATAATTATATTGCCAAGGTGGTTAGAAAATCCTTCTATGTGGCCCATCTAATCACAAAAGGGTTTGCATCTAGAATAAAAGAGGTTATTGTGCCCCTCTCCTCATCATACATCAAACCCATCATAGAGTACAACTCCCCATTTGGGATATACCTTACAAGACACCTGCAGCAGCTAGAAAGACCACAGAAGTACCTCACCAAGAGGATTACTGGCCTAAAACAGATGCCCTATGCAGCCCAACTGAGGTGATCTCTGCCTGACATACAAGGCCATGTCCAACCCAGAATTGATGGGCATGCTCCACCTAAAAAAAAACAAATCCCCGAGATCCACACGATCTAGGGATCTAAACCTCACCACAATGATAAACAGGATGTGGTGGAGGGATAGATTCCTGTCCCAGAGACTCCCCATGCTTTGGAACAGGATTCCAATCTACATTAGGCAGAGCCCCTCACTAACACTCTTCAAGAGAAACCTTGATGAGTGGATGGGAAATAGAAAATTTACCCCAGGGATCACTGCAGTGTCTCTGTCGGACAGAGGCACAGGGAAGTAATGGCTCTGCTGGTCAGAGGTACAGGGAACTAATCTAAGGGGGGTGGCGAAAGCCAATGCATTCTGGCTAGGCTTACAGATGCCCTTGGGCAGATAGCCTAGTACTTACCTTTGAACATATATGGAACCATTTAGTCAATGATGACAAAGCAGTAGGAGGTCACAGCAGAAATTATGATCAGTTGCGGCATCGGGCCACTGATATGATTTCATCAGCCTGGAGGAGGGAAGCTGCAGCTGCCTGAGAACAATGGGGGTGGGGGTGATCCTTCTACTGAGGTACCGCTCACACTAAATGAGGAGTTGTTCTCCACTGTCAGAGGTCCAGGCAGCTCAGTGGAGACTGTACACTGTGTGCTTGATGTCTGTGTTGATGTTGCTGGGAGGGAAAGTGTGTTCCAGAATCAGTTTCCAGTTAAGCTTACATAAGGCAACTTTATAATTGCTTATAGAATAAAATATATAATTTGACTACTACTTCCTGTGAAAAAATATTTTTGTATTTGTAAGTATTGATAAGTCATAGAGTTATACAAGAGAGTTGTTCAGTATACATGGGTTTGTGTAGATATCTCAGCCAAATTTCAGTTTCAGCTATTTCTTACAGGACATACAGGTGATTGTGTATTCACTGTCCTCGTGTGTTATTCACATTGTGATGCTTAATTGTCATCCTTTCCTTGCTTCATTTCTTATAGGACCATCTTCCCTGCAAAGTGTGGTGACATCTGCACATGGTAAGCAAATGTTTATTTACATACATTGTTTAGATATGTAATTATCTGTATGTGTGAGGATGATGTGATGAGTGTGTGCGATTATGTGACCAGTGTTACGTTTTTATCATTTATATTGGTTTAATATTTAGTGCAGTAGTAATTTCATTCCTGTGTTTGTTGCTTATTATCACAGGTGATCTGACAGTGGAAGTGTAGGACTCCTACCCACTGAACACAGAAGGTATTCTAAGAGATCTGGGAACACAGGTTGACAGAAACCTCTCTTTTGACCACCATACTGCCACTGTGGTCAGAAATTCCTTCTGTGTGGCACATCTCATTACTAAGGATTTTGCATCCGGGAAGAAAGAGGTCATTGTCTCCCTCTACTCTTCCCTCATTAGGCCAATCATCGAGTGCAATGCTCCATTTGGCATGCACCTCACTAGACACCTGCAACAACTGGAGAGGCCACAAAAGTACCTCACAAAGAGGATCCTAGGCCTTAAACACTTGTCCTATATGGACAGACTCAAAAAACTCCAGCTATTGTCTTTCTCATATCGCATACTTACAGGGATCTCTGCTTGACTTACAAAGCGATGTCTGACCCAGCTCTGGTAGAAATGCTACATCTAAAGAAATCCCAATCCCTCTGCACCACATGCTCCAGAGACCTCGACCTCATTACCACAATCAACAGAACATGCTGGAGGGACAGGTTCATAACCCACAGACTGCCCATGCTATGGATTAGACTTTCCATACATGTCAAACAGAGCACCTCACTGGCCCTCTTCAAGAGAAATCTTGATGAGTGGATGGGAAATAGAAAATTCACCCCGGGGATCACTCCAGTGGCTTTACTTGACAGGGGCACTGGAAACTAAGGTTGACTGGCATGATGCCAGGGTAATCCTATGGGCTAGTCTTGTAAAGGCTCCAGGGACATTAGCCTAGTACACACCTATGAACCTATGTTGGAATATCAGTAGGATCTGATGATGATGGTGGCTAAGTCGGTGGTGCAGAGGTTTAATCTGACACTGAGGTTGTGAGTTACACATCCCCTGGACTTCCTTCAGATACAATCAGTATGCCTGTGCATACTCATTCCACTGAGCCCTCAGATATTGGACAGGTTGAGGGTGAGACACTTGATCAGGGTAGTGTGGTTACTGTGGCTTCAGTGCCAGTTGACTCTGGCTGTAGCCAAAGTGTGGGTGAGGTGCCATGCAGGAGGCTTGGTAAGGGTGCTCAGAGGAAACCTGTTGTCCACCATCCAACCTGATCCTGGTATGCCATTGTGTGCCATTGACATATGTTTAGGGCCATCATAGAGGCACAGGCACATCCCACTAGGGCCTCCAAGGACATGCTTAGGGTTGTAGATGTGGCACATGCTGACATGCATGACTGCCTCTGCCATGTGGCCGATTCAGTGGATCAGATGAATGACATGATAGAATGGGCTGTGTCTGTGATGGAACATCTGCTAGGAGGTGGACACAATGCATGTGGCTGTAGGTCCTCAACATCATCTGATGTAAGCTAATGTGGCAGTGCCGAATCCCGCTCATGTAGTGGCACTACTTCCACTGCTCTGTCAGTGGTTGAGGTGGCCACACCTAAAAATGGTAGGCTACAGGGTCATGTACCTGGGCCTAGTCGTGAGGTGAGATCATCCTGCAGATATCACTCACATTCATGTAGCACCAGCACATTAGATCATAGGCATGGATGTCCCAGTGCAACTACTGGAAGAACCAGTTCTCATAGTCAGGGAGACAAAGATAAACTGATACCTCTGCCATGCATGGCTCTTACCTATCCAACATGCCAGAATGTAGAGCTAATGCACAGCTTGCCTGTGTTTATACAGACACTCACACACACGTTTCACATTGAGTGCCCATACAGAGACACACACACACACACACACACACACACACACACACACACACACACACACACACACACACACACACACACACACACACACACACACACACACACACACACACACACACACACACACACACACACACACACACACACACACACACACACACACACACACACATATAACAGGTACCTGAGGCATTCAATATGCTTGCAGATCATTCTGTCTTAGTGGCCATTTGATAAATAGCTACATTTCTTCCTGCCTGTGTTTTTTTACTCGCACACACTCACTACTTCTGTGTCAACTGCAGTACTTACATAAACTCATGAACACACAAAGAAGTCCATCTCTCACCTTCTGAACATTAGGAATTGTTCAGACTTAAAAAAATCATAGTAGAGGATCATAAAGCAGACGCTTTCCTTTTTTATATATAAGAAGTTTTTCAGATATTGCAATGTTAGTGAAATATATATATATATATATATAAATATATATATATATATATATATATATATATATATATATATATATATATATGTTTACTGCAATAATGTACATCTAGTTTTATAAATTAGTGATGTTAATATAGATTAGCAAACCATACAAAATGAAAATCAAACTAATAATACACACCTGTACAAGTGCACCAAACTTATAACCACACCAACTACATATAACCAAGCCACAACCAGAAAAAAGAACTCTTGATTGGATTGTAACATCCTCTCCAAATAAAGTACCATCCTGTAGAACTCTGTCAGAAAGCTTAAGTGATCACTTACCAATCTACTCCATAAGGTGCCAAAGTAACAGCCCCAAACACATCATTGCAGCCTGGAAAGAAAATGTCCTACTTTTCATAAAGCCACTTTTATTAATATACATCTCCTTAACTGGGAGTCACTAAAGATTCTTCCCACAGATGATACTATCTCTAAGTTTAACAAAATCTTCCTAGGTGTTCTAAACACAGTACCCCCCCCACCCCCAGAATAAAAAGAGTTAAAGCTAGCCCTGTCACATGGCAATCCTGAGAAACTGAACATCTTATATGAGACAAAGAGATAAAGCATGGAATGTCGAGGAAAAAAAAAAACAGCTCTTACTATACTGACATATAGACAACTGAGAAACATAACAAAACCTACTACTCAGCCAATCAAAATATATGCACTAATAACCCAAAACTGTTCAGGGTCTCAATCAATTAAACTGTTCAATCCAGCACAAGCTTTACAGCCAACACCAAACACTTAGAAACAAAACGATACCATGGCCAACAAATTCAGTATCCATTTTAAGCAGACAGTACAGTCGTCAACCAACCAGTTGATTAAATGAGCTCTTGCGGCCCTTATTCAATCAAATAACCTCCTTCTACATTTGTCCTTCAACAGATACCATCAAAAAATACCTCATAAAAATTAAAATGTCCTAAAACATCCCTTGGCAATCTACCTGGTGAATATCTTAAAATAGCAGCCTAGACTTTTGCATATCTAATTTCATTTCTGATAAATCAATCCATATCTAAAAATAAAATCTCCTCACTATGGAAAAAGCATTCATTATTCCACTGCACAAAGGTAGAATCAGTACAGATATTTCAAACTATAGGCCAATTGTCATTTAATCTTCCTTATCAAAAAAAAAGAAAAAAATGTATTTATACACAATTTCTCAACTATTTAATAAATAACCAGCTTATGGCTTCCATCCAAAAAGGCTTCTGTCCTCATCACAGAACAACTACTGATTTACTGAATATTGTTAATACTGTCAACACCCAGAGAAACTATGGAAGCCTATTCTCCACCATCTTCTAGACTTATCAAAAGCTTTTTACACTCTTTCTCAGTAGAAACTCTTACATAACCTCTAATCCATAGGGCTCACAAATTATTCATTGCAGTGGTCCCATAGCTACCTCTCAGACACAGACAGTAAAATGGATTTGTTTACCTTCTCTCAGTAACTATTGATGTACCACAAGGATCTATAGTAGGACTCATACTTTTCAGCATATTCATGAATGACTGCTACACTGCTAAAAAATGCTACTCTACTTCAATACACTGATGACATGATCCTAATTTGCTCTGCAAGATCTCTCTCTAAACTCCAAGACCTTGCACAGCAATACTTATTGATTGAAACATGGCTAAATAATTCACAACTACTTATAAATCTTAAAACAACTAAACTACTGCTCCTCACCCTAATACACATCTCTACCAAAACAAAATTATTCACTATCATGTCTGCCAACAACTCCATGATAGAGCAAATAAATCACACAAAAGGCACAGTGTTGCATTGGATATCATTGTTGCCTCATAGCAAGAGATCCCCTGGTTCGTTTCTCAGCTAAGTTGCTTTCTGTGCGGAGTCTGCACATCCTTTCTGTGTTTGTGTGGGTTTCTTCTGGGTGATAAGGTTTCGTCCCACATTTCAAAGACATGCAGTAGATGGATTGGACAGCCAAAATTGGCCCTAGGTGCGAGTGAGTGGTGAAGAACAACCATAGCAGGGCTAGTCACCCAGTGGTATAAACATTGGCTCTGGATGATTGTCACTGTTGAAGTGACATCCCAAGCCTGTGTGCAAAAATGGGAAAAAGGTGATAGATGGATAGATGGATGGATCATAGATAACCAGTTGAAATTCAACAACCATATATTACACATGGTTAAAAAAAATCATCAAAAATTAGGTACATTATACAGAGAAGAATAAAAACAACAAAACAAAGACTTGGAGGAAAAAAAAACTACCTCACTGACATAGCCAGATGATTTATAGCCTCTACTTCCTTATTCCCATGTCTCCTCTATGCTGCCCCAATCTTCACTAACCTTCAAGTCTCACAACTGTCCAAACATGAGCAATGTAATAAAATAGTCAAACTTGCAGTAAGCTAAAATAAAAGAACACACAACTGCCTAGCCCTCAGAGAATTAAACTGGTTAGAACTACCACAACACCTAGCTTTTCTCAGCTAACCACAATACACACACTTCTCTATAAGCCAGACAATGTCCCAGTCCTAAACAAATTAATATAACACTACTTCTTCAGTAGTAATTATGCCCTAGTATAAAATCACTAATCACTGTAACCAAATCATCTAATACTGCAGGTAACAGTCTATATTCAATAGTATAACTAAATTACAGAACCACTTCCCACTACCACTGAAATCGATTCAGAATGTAAACTCATTTAAAGCACAATTAAAACTTTACCCGTGGATGTGCTCCTGTATAGGTACAGGATAAACATCACTGTTATCATCAGCTTGCCATATCAGCAAGCCATTTCTCTTCATTGAGAATCCTATGTCCCACAACCAGCCTTCAACAATACCCAAATAATTTTACTAGCATCTCCAAGTTATACACATCATTTTGTAGCACTGCACACCCCATCTCTATATTTCTAATATAAACCTTATGATAGCCACAATGTAATTGTTTCTAAACCTCCTTTACACCCCACCTCTTAACTATAATATTAACATTTTCTGCCTTACCTCTTTTCTTCAATCACATCCACTTCTTTAAATTTGTAAGCATTAATCACACAATCTGTTATGTACCTGAAAAATCCAGTAATAAATTATCTTCAAATATTCAATGTTCAACATCTTATAGGTTCATAGGTGTGTACTGGGCTAATGACCACAAGGGCCTTATTAAACCTAGCCATGCATCCCAAATCTCTGAAAAGTTCTGGTACCCTTGATAAGTGTAAGCAGGGGCTTGACCAAATACATATATATATATATATATATATATATATATATATATATATATATATATATATATATACAGGTTCCCTTTATAATTTCGAAATCCTGAAATCCTGACTTTCAGTATTTCGAAATTGTAATACCGAAGCCTTGAAATTCCAAAACATCAGAAGCTCAAAATTCAAAATAACTGAAGTTCGGAGCTTCTGGTGTTGCGGTGTGTGAATGCATAGGTGTAAGTGTAGGTAAGTACATATGAGTGTGTTGGTTAGGGGCTTTAGTGTATGTTAGTGTGTGTTTTGGCTATGATGTGTGTGCAAGGGGCTGTGAAATGTGTGTGTGTGAGTTACCTTTGTGTGTGTCATTGTGCAATCTCGGAGTTAGTATATATAAGTAGGGGGGTGTGGGGGGGTGTAGGGGGGCTTGCCCCCCCTGCTTGTCTGTAGTGTAGGATTGTTTGTTTGATTGTGGGGGGAGATTGTGTGCATGTGTATGTGTGTGGTGTATTTGCACTGTAGGTTCGCGATTTTAAATTTCGCGATTATGGGGTTTCGGTATTTAAAGCTTTCGTCTATAGAATTTCGAAATACTGAAATTCGGGATTTCGGTATTTCAGGATTCTATAGTGAACCCATATATACACACACACATATATATGGGTCTATGTTACAGTACCATAATTTCAAATAATTGAAAATCAAAGGAGCGAGAAGACAATAGCAAAATGACATAAGACCAATCGTTTAGTTTCCCGAAGTTCACAACAGTGAAACAGCAATTGAGCATGTTTCACAGTGCTTGGAGCTTGTAAATGGAGATCACAGTACAGTGAGGATCAGGAAATGTATCATTTTTCTCACTGTAGTCCGATCTCGGAGTTGGTATATATAATTTGCAGGGAGTGTGATGGACACAGACCCCACATGGGGGTGCAGGTGGGGCTTGCCCCCTTCAAAAATGTTAGAGAAGGTGTATTTTTGTGTTTTTTGAAACAGTTGCTGTTTTGCTGTTTTGAACTTCAGAAAACTAAGCATTCAGTCTTATGCCATTTCTGTGTTGTCATCTCACTCCTTTGATTTTCAATTATTTGAAATATCGGTAATGTAACATAGACACATATTATATATCTATATTTATTTATTTATTTATTTATTTATTTCAGTTTGATTACCGGGGAGGTCCACTGGGCTTGGGGGCCCGTTTTCAGTGGAGGCCCGGGGAGAAAAGCTCCAACAGGAAAACAACAGTTTAATTACATGAGAAGTCAAAGACAATTTGTATTACAAACAGCAGGTAGCTACAAAAAGAATAAACACTAGCAATTTCTATTTTTTTAGGAGGAAAAACAGGCTTATATCATAAAAATCAAAATGTTACTATTTAGTTACCTATGCTAAGTATATTTGAAAGAGGTTAGGAAGGTGAAGAGGTTAGCCTGGAGAGAGGGGGGAAGATAGCTTGAGAGGTATGGGCTGAAGAGTGCAGTTGCAATTCCTGTTTAGATAGAGGTAGGAATGAAGTTGGGTTTTGAAGTTATTAAGGTTGGTACATGTCCTTAGTGTGGAGGTTGGGGCATTCCATTTTTTAGCTAGGGTAAAGGATAAGAGAAGCTGACCTGCTGGGCGCTTGGGTTTTTGTACGGTGATCAGGTTTTGGTGAGAAGATCTAAGTGGTCTAAGGGGGGTATAAGGCTGTAGAATATTAGAAAGAGCAGGGCAGTTAGTAGGATGGAACAATAATTTGTAGGCTGTGATGATTTGGAGAAAGTCAAGTTGATTGGGGAGTTCAAGTCAGTTTAGAGAGTGAAGGGAGGTGCATTGGTGAGAGGAGGATTTGGCATTTGTGGCAAATCTAGAGATTTTGTTGTAACATTGTTCCAATTTGGAGGTAAGTGTGGATGATAAATTAGTGAGCAGGGGAGCTCCATACAGTAGGAAGGGAAGGAGGTAGGTAGAGGCAAGGGTTAGTCTGGTGTGAGGAGAGAGGAAGTGGCTGTTTCTATACAATAAACCTAGTTTTATGTGTGTTTTTTTTATGTTTAGCTGGATATGAGTATTACATTTTAATTGGTCATCAATTGTAACACCGAGAAGTTTGGTGGAGGGTACAATCTTGATAGAGGAGTTGTCTATATATATATATATATATATATATATATATATATATATATATATATATATATATATATATATACACACACACACACACACACACACACACACACACACACACACACACACACACACACACACACACATTTTTTTTTATACTGTAATAGTTGCCTCTGTGTTCATACAAATGCAATCGAATTAGCAAATGTATGTGTGATTGGTAATGCATACAATTTAATTTATGTTCATGTATACCACTGAATATCTGTTTAAAATATCTGTAATATGTCGGGGCTCTTCTCCTGGGCCTCCACCAAAAAGGAGTTTCTGGTTAAACCCAGCTGGACAAAACTGTTAAACAAAAGTAAAATAAAAATAAAATAAAGTAAACCAAAAATGTAGAAGGAACAAACTAAAATGGATAAAAAAAATAATTCTGTGATTAATCAAAGCAAAATCAGCACAGGACAAACAAAGAACCAGGCTGGAGAACAAGTTGTACTGAAACCACAAACTGCAGCTTCACTCAAGAAGTAGGATTTGGCTCTAAATCCTACTTCTTGAGTGAAGCTGCAGTTTGTGATTTCAGTACAACTTGTTCTCCAATTTTATGATTAATCACACAACTGAGAGATATGAAAAGGGTGACATGCTAACTTTATGGTATTCATTTAAAATGTCAGGACTCTGATTGCTGAATCCCAAAATGTGGAGACCAAATGACTGAAAATCCAAACATATGCAGATGTATGTAGCTATATACATTTTGGTCAATATTTCAGTCATAGGAGACTCTATTGTGAGACACACTGATAATCCATCTCACCAGGCTGGATAAAGAGAATTTTACAGTTAGTTGCTTGATAGGGGCTAGGAGTCACCAAATCACACAAACCCTCAGGTCACTAAACCTCAAGTACCAGTATAACTCAGTTATAGTCCTTGTGGATGTAAATGACCTGAGATGTACCTCCTTGGACTAAATGAAGACATGACTGAACTCTCAGAATATGTGTCACAGGCAGGTCTGAGCTTATTATTGAGCAGCATTCTACTGTTTCCAAGGCTGATGCCACAATACCAACAGAAAATGGTTGACTTTTATCATTAGCTTAGCAAATGGTGTCATTCCAAAGATGTCCAATATTTGTCAGCCTGGAAGAACATGAATGACAGGGCACAGTGTTTTGCCAGGACGGTCTTCAGCTGTTGCCACTAGACTTTTGGATATTGGCCAAAACATTATCCAACCCTGGAGTGCCTTTTTTAGACATTACCAAACAGACAAACTTTCCAATATAGCAAAATCTACTAAAGATAAGCTGGTATTACTGCTCAATGCTAGGATCCTCAACAAGAAACTACTCTCTCTGGAAGCACCTCTCACCCTAGACAATGCTGGCAATTGTGTAGTTACTGAGATATGGTTCAAAGCCATGGAAAGAGCCCTGTCAGTGCAAGCTATAATGCCTTTCACACATTCTGACTACCCACTGCACATGAAAGGACAAATGGTGGAGGTGCATCCATCCACATAAAGGATAAGCACATCTCAAGACTGGTCAAACAACATGAAATGCTTGAGCTACTCCATGTCTAACTAACCATACGAAAAATCCCTAACCATATTCTTGCTGTCTACAAGCACCCCACCATGGACCAGGAAAAACATACCTCATACTTTAAATTATTAAAATCACTTACCATTCAGCCCAGTACCATACTCAGGGGTGGTTTCAACTACTCCTCTATTAACTGGGAAGCAAACATTACCACTAACATACAGGCTCAAAGATTTCTAGACTTTAGCAAAGCAAATGCCCTGGATCATCTAGTATACACTCCCACTAGACATACAAATATCCTAGAACTGGTGCTCATAAATATGAGAGAGCATTGCACCCCCACCCCACAAGTGAAATGTCCTCATTGTTTAAATCAGATCACAAAGCAATCTCCACTGAAATAAATATAAAACTAGAATCCCCCCCCAGTCCCCAAACCTTTAAGAACTTTTCTAAGACAATCTACTTCCTATTAAATGAGAGTATAACTAACCCCAAGCTCCCCCAAATCCAGAAAACACAGAAGCCTAGAAATGACAGTACCAGACCAAAATATGTCTACGACAAATCACAAAAACAAGCCATTCTGGTGGCCGCTAGTATAAACAGATTGTTCAACAAAAGAAAGAAAGTCCAGCTTAGAAGTAAGAAAGAATATGCACAACAGAGCAAAAACTCCCTCATTAGTCTAAAGAAGCAAATCAGGGTACTAGTCAATTCTTCAAAAGATGCCCAAGCTAAGAATAACCATAAGGCATATTTCAGTTTTGTCTGCAGTCTTAAGGGCAACACCCAACAATGTGCAGAGTTAGTTGTAAAATGCATCACCTATACCCAGCCATAAGATATAGCAAATCTGCTCGACAATAAATTTAGCTCAAATTTCACATCCTCATTACCTCTGATTACCCCTCAAGAAATACCCTCCACCATTTCTCCAACAATATTCTAAAAAGAACAGGTCACCACTGTGCTCTTTAAAGCTGAAAACATAGCTTCAATAGGCCCTAACAATATCCCAGGATGCCTCTTAAATAGCTTGAAACAGGACTTATCACGCCCACTAGGAACTCTATTTAGCCACAACCTCCAAACTGGCTTTGTCCTCATTGAGTGGAGGGCAGCAACAATCATCCCTCCTCATAAAGAGGGACCATCAACACACCCAGGAAATTACAGATCCATACGTTTGACTAGTCTTATATGCTAAGCCATGGAAAGAATAATCATGGACCTGATGAATAACGACATAGGAAACCTTCAAGCACTAGACCCAACACAGTTCATCTTTGTCAAGGCAGATCATGCCTGCTAAATCTGATGGACTTCTTTGAAAAAGTCAGTAGGGCCATGGCATACTGCCTACCTTGACCTGGCT